>NW_027130568.1:7607500-7622500 GCF_026122565.2 Emydura macquarii macquarii
GATCCATTTCTAATTTTTTAGCATAACAGTTGTATGAACAATTCTATGGATAATGTGATACTGTTTCAATGAAATCTGAAAAAGTAAGAGAACAAAATTATGGGGTTTCTCTCGTGTTCCTTCATTCCCCACTTTTGTTTTAGAGTCACAACAAGATGTGTTATTAATGGACCCTGAGTAGTGCAAGTTATTTGTTATGGTAACTTTTTGACCTATTTAATAAGTACTTAAAGGAGTGTGGTGCGGTTTTTATTATACTCTGCTGTGTACAGTTATGAAGTGTGGTACATAATAAAATAAAAGCAATAATGTGGATATTTCAGAGGGATCCATCAGAGTAGACCTGAAGCAACATATTTCATCTGGTTTGTCTGGTTATGAAGCTCTTTGCAAGTTATAGCTGAAATAACTAGGAACAATATTGTGCTTATGACTTGTGATTGTTTACCATTGTAAGCAAAAGAGTTGTTATGTGCTTACCCTTTAAAGTGCTCTGAATCATTTTTAAAATAAGTTCATTAACATCCAGATATAGTTAACTATGAAATTAAGTTAACTATGAAAAAATTAAAATATTAAAAATATTTATATACTAATTCAAAGTATGATTTTATTTAGATATGATTTGGAAAAGTAGAATTATTAAAACAAGTTAACTGTTGTGCAATTAATAAATAACATATATAAGGTTAGGAAGGTCTCAACATAATAGTTTTCAAGTTTAACTTGGTAAATGCAACTCAAACTTGAAAAAACAAAGCTACTGTATGAATTTATGAGGCTTCCATATGCAGAAACTTTTCTTGCATGCTTGGAGAGGTAATTAGCCATTCCTACTGTTTTACAAGCACTGGTGTGTATAGATATGCTTTAAACTTAGTAGCTTCCTAATATATAGCTCAGTCTTTCTGTCATTACTCAGTCAAAACTCCCAGAAGGTCCAGTGAGAGTTTTGCCCCAAGTAAGTGATTATAAGATTTGTCCCATAGTTTGTATTTTTAATGTGTAATATGGCTTTTCTTTTTCTTGTGGCCATAACTTTTTATATAATCCCAAGTACAAGAAAAAAAACAATTGATTGGACCTCCAGGAAGTGCCCTGATGTTAATCAGGCTAGTGTGCAAGACAGAAAAGCTGATAGTCAGAAATTGCTCTTTAAACTAAGACAGACTGTCAGTCTTTAGGAATGGTGGGGAATGGCCTATTTATGTAATCAGATACTAAAGCTGGGAAGAAGCTGTCAGGCACATTCTTGTTGTGTAAGCAGCAGGCAAACTGTGCTTTATCTGACAGACAGTGTGTAAATCTGTCCATGCAAAAATCCAAATGTTTAGTTTGCTTCTAGTCACTGTAATAATCTGCTTATTTTCTTCTGCTAGAGCGATGACATCACTTAGCAGAATGCACTGCAGACAGGAGTCCCAGATAAAGCTCTGTAACTGTCATTCATTCACTCCTTGATTGGCAAGGAGATAAATAGGATTTTACTGGAGGTTCGCTTCCAGCTAAAAGAGCAGACAACACTTTAGGATAAGTATATGAAGAGAACAAAGTGTATTTAGCATAGGGCCCCCAGATGGGGGGGGGGGGGGGGGGACGGCTACACTTTACCAGGGCCCAGAGGCCCTGAGGGGCCCAGCCCAGGCTGCAACCCCGATTACCCTGAGGAAAATATTGAGGCCAAATTGTAGATCATGCCTGAGAATATTTATAAATTTTTTTCCCTGTATCTATGTATCTATTGTCCAGATCTTGTGAGATTTGCTGGAGCCAATATGTAACACTAGAGCCTGGGGAACTGGAAGAAGCTTCTAAATGTCTACTTCACAAGTATCCTACAGATCTTTCTGAGAATTTTCCTTGTGAAATGTTGCACCTGAAAAAAAATCTTCAAGTCTACTTTTGGAAAAGAATATGAACTAGCCCCACTTATCTTATTAAATGAGATTTACAACAAACAACTGTAACTAATTTTCAGTGAAGTATGCATAGCCCTACGGATTTTTTCACACAGCCAGTGACTGTGGCAGAAGCTGAAAGAAGTTTCAGCAAGCTAGCACTCATTAAAAACTTCAGGCATTCTACAGTGGGGCAAGAACAATTAAGCCACCTAGCTATCTTCTCTATTGAGTGTGAACTTGCAAGAGAAATTGACTTTGGGGGGCTAATTCCTGATTTTGCAATGAAAAAGGCCAGAAAAATAAAGATTTAAAGTTAATTAGCCTAATTATAAAATATTTGCAGTCACATTGGTCCATTAGAATAAAAAAAAATCAAGACATTGACAGGATATAATACCTTTATAATGCCCAAAAAGTTATAAAATAGTCAGCAAACTTGTAGGACTCTCAGGCTGGGTGTTATGTTAAACAAAAATAGCTAAGAGAGGGCATTTTTCAGACATGTAGAATATGTAACAGTAATTTGGAATTCAAACTTTTTTCATGGCTCATGAGATTGTATGTATGGGATGAGGGATTGTGGTATGTGTGTGGGAGAGGGCCCGTGTTACAGGTTTGTACTGGGCCTGAAAAAGTTATGCTTGGGCCCTGATTTAGCATGCTCAATCTATAGCTTGAGAAAATGAAAGAATAACTTCTTTCAAATTTCAGTATTTTGGTATTTTATTAACACTTATTGAATTGACCACATTAAAGAAAAATTGCAAGGATTAATTGACAAAATAAGCAAAGTAGTACAAAAACAACCATATGTAATGGTGGTTGTTTTCAAAACAGTTTTTGAAAATATCTATAATTGTTTCAGTATCACCATAATTGAGGATGGGGTTAGCGTCTTTTTTAAGTTAAAATCAAGATAATATCATAGCATTTTCTGACATTTCGTCAAACCGGACCTTGTATGGGAAAGTAGCCTATTCTAGAGGTAGGAAATGGTTGATTGTATAGTAGTTAAACCATGGCAATTGATTCAACAATGATTACAGACTATGTATAATGCAGACTTATTTAATCTGTAGTCAGTAACTAGACAGACCATGGTCTAACCCTGAATAAATGAAAATTCTTTGCTATGGATGTGCAGTAACATGGATAAATTGTTTTTGTAAGTGTTTTGTATGCTTACCTAGGAAAAACTAGGTACTTTAAAAGAAAACTGCTATATAATAGGAAAGCTATTCTTATCTTCTAATTGCATCAAATTTTCTAGATCTTCTAATTGTCTCTAATTTCAAAGGAGAGTAAAATATATATTTCTTAATACTGAAATGTGTCTAAAATATATTTAATACGAATAACAAATTGCCAGAATGAAAATCCATCTCTTGGACAATCTGATGATATGGGATGGAATACTGAAAATGCAAATAGTTCTTCGAATAAAGACATAAACTTCTAGAGTTGTTGTAATTCAGTAACATAAGTTTTAAAATGTGCTTTTTAAAGGTCAATACTTCAGATTAATCATTTTTAAAATAATAATGAAATTTACCTTTCAAAAGTATTGAAAGTCTGTCTATTTTGAGATTAAGGCGTTTAAAGGAATATTCTTAGTTAAATTAACCTCTAGTTCGCCAAAAGGTAAAACATCATAGAAGGTAGGCCTAGTAGAGGAACGTATCTGGCAGGAGGATACATTTCTGTGTATCAATCCAATTACTCTTGTTCTATTTGTTTCTAAAATGATGGGGACCATAAATGAGCATTGGTTAAAAGCATATTTTTTGTGCAACAGTGTTATGATCTTCCTGTGTTGTGTTTAGACTGAAAATTATATTTTTAAAATAGTAAGTTTGGCCAAAGAATCACAACCTCAGAATGATCCCATGTTAATTAAAAATACATATATACCTCAATGACACTATTCTCCAACTCACCGGTAAAGAGGAAGAGAACATGATTTGAACACTCTCCATGTGCTGAGGTAACTAAAGGTCTTGTTTAATTTCAAAGGGTTAATCTTTCAAGAAGAAAGGTTCTGCTAGTACCATAGTGATGGATGCCATATAAAAATCTTTGAACTTTTGTAGGCTGTGGTGCTGTGTACAAATATGCAGTTTCAATGTTTTTTAAATCCAGTTTCTCATCAGTTTGTGATGTAACTTAGAATTTTTATTTTTCATTATTTTTAAATGTACCATTTTTACACTTGACATTTTACATTTGATGAAATATGTATGGTTTATGTTATAACAGTATACTCGGATCATCACTTTGTATTAATACAGCATTTTAACAAGAAATATGATATAAAAGGCCACTTGTAGCAAGATTGGCATTGTTGCATCATACGCGTGATACTTCCATCTCCTTAAATTCTTGTTATGATAAGCATGTGGTATTTTTCTATATTGTAGTAGTACACTTACAGCACTCAAACCTCAACATCTTCTCACTATTGTGAGACTACATCATTATCCCAAGTAGTCATATTAAAGCGCTATGCACCAAATGAGTTTTGTAGCATTGCAGATACATCACAATGAAGTCAAAGGAAAATTTTATCTAGGCCCTGGTCTACACTTACCTGGCAATTCGGCGGCCGTTGATGGGAGTTACGCAAGCTACGCAAAGTAGCTTATGTAACTCCTGTCGACTGCTATACTTCCGTTCGGCGCGGTAACTTCACTGCACTGCACCACTTGAGGAGGTGGTTTTACTAGGTCGACTTCCTGATCGATTGACTGGTCTTCACTGTTGCTCAATTTATCCAGAAAGATCGATCTGACGGCGGTGACTTTGCCACTGTCAGTGTAGACATACCCTAAGTTAAGTTTTAAAGGGACACTGACGAGTTGATCTAAATTTTATAAAAATCATTATGAAACGTAGGATCAGTATTACCATTGCCATTCTTTTTTTAAATTTAAGTGAAAATATTTTTAATTTGAATTTAAACATTCCCATGCATGTTTGCAATCCAAATACTGAAGCATTGTGCCAGTCCACTAAAACAAGAAGGTTGAACTGATTAAAATAGCATATAAACAAAAGTGAAATGACTATTTTATTCCCATCATCCAAACTAAGTGAAATACAATAAGTAAACAAATAATTAAGTGGTGAAAAGTAAATGAGATTTTAAAAGTTCAGTTTTTAATAAACTAAAATGTTATTAATAATACAAGCAAGAAAAATGTTTACCTTACCATGCCCCTTTAAACAAAGCTATTTTGCTATAACTATAGCCACATGGCAAAGGACTGGATCCAATGATTCTGGAATGTGATAGAGTCTCATTGACTAAAGTTGAGGTTGGATTAGGCCAAAAACTAAAATAACTAAAACTCACATTATAGTAAGATAATTTATGTTATAGTAAGATCACACTTAGAAAAATTATTACATTTATAACCAGTTTGTCTTTATGATCTCACCTTAATAAAATCATACTGTAATTTGGTACTTCATTGCTGCTACATCACTGCAATAAAAAAACCTAGGGCATCGAGTCTCAGAGCCGGGTCAATTGACTTGGGCTCATGGGGCTTGGGCTGCAGGGCTAAAAATGGCAGTGTAGAGGCTCAGGCTGGAGCCTGGGGTCTAAGATGCACCCTTCTCACTAGGTTTCAGGGCCCAGGCTCCAGCCCAAGCCTGAATGTCTGCACTGCAGTTTTTAGCACCACAACTGGAATCAGCAGACCTGGGCTAGTCATGGCCATGCTGCAGGATTTTTATTGCAGTGTAGATGTACCCTTATTCTGAGACTGCATTGAAGTCACACAGTGTAGCAGTTACTGTTTCATAATGCATCACAAGAATTTTCAGCTGTAAAGTTATTCATCTAAACACAATGCAAAATAAAGACATAAAAATAACAAAAAATTAGCCTCATTTTAGACTTCACCAATAAATGTAAAATACGTGCTCACTGCAACCTTTGAGGAGGTCTTTGTCCAGCTAGCTGGAGGAAAAGGGGTGTTGCCCCTTTAAGGGCTTTTTACAACGAGGTGGGAAGAAAGGGGAAAGTTTACAGGGATAGATGGCAAGGACAGGAAGCAGTTGGGGCCAGGGCAGGAAAAGTTGCTGCATTTTCCTTCCTGATAACTGGAAGAGTGGAGGGTGTTTATATCTTATGCAGCCCTGGAGAGACCCTCTTATACTGGGATTGGGCTGGCAGTACTCACCCACTCATGAACTTGGCAAGAGGACCAGGTTCCCTCTTGACCCTCTTTGGGCATTAAGCTAGTTGCCTGTTTTCTTGGGTGCTGGGAAGGATTCTTTCCCTCGCCTGTGAGGCAGAATGGTTTTTTTCACCTTCCCCACAGGACCCAGTGGGATGCAGTAAGGGGGTTAGGTTACAATGTCACAACTTAGTACATAAAACTTACGATAGATGTCCAGTGCAGGTACCTGGTATGGAAGGGTTATGATTATCGGATAAAATGGATTGGGAAAAGATTTGAGGGAAAGACTTCCTTAATGGAGCTGAGTAAAGGGGGAATGAGGCTCCTAAGTGTCATACAGTAGGGGGCCAACCCCCGTCTATTCCTAGCCCCTTTTAAGGGATCTGAGAAGGGTGGGGTGGGGCTTCTATGTCTGGAACAGCAGAGAGCCAATCCCCCTCATTTTATAGTCCCCTTTCACTTCGTGTGATGGAAGGGTGACAGGGTCCTAGCAGTGGGGAAGCTGGGACCAGGTTGGGAGTTATATGGAAATGGTTAAGGAAAGGATGATGACCTGCACTATACAATTTGTTGCTGGATGGGTATTCTCAGATATTTTAAATAAATGAAGTTGTGGCCTAATTAAACCACATCCATTGCTTCCTGGGCGTGTTACCCTTTTGCTTGTTTATATTTTATAAAGAAGGCCTGAATGTGAGGTTTTTCTTTCTGTTTTTGTATTTTTCTCAATTTGTTCTTTTATTTCCTTTCTTTCTTCCCTTTTTTTAATAGTTAATAATAAACACTAGTATTCAGGTGTGGCTCTTTGGATGGATAGAGAACAAATACATTCATTGCATCAGCAGTACAAAGAAAATGACACCTAACTAAGGGAGAGAGAGCCTTTTGGTCCTCCCTGGGTAATGACTACCACTTTGACCTCTCTCCCGCAAGTGCTGAAATCTTCCCTGCCCCCCTCGACCTCCTCAAAGATAAGCCATTTATCCCACTGAGTTGTGAAACCCTTCCAGCCCCAGATGAGTTCTGCATTTTATGGAAGCGTGCCTTAATTCCCACACATTTTACTTTGCAAAACTGAGAATGTGACGTGATTGTCAATATCATAAAAAGAATGGTGCTTCCATCATCTCTGGCTACATAAAAACAGATGTCTCTCAGTACTTGAAATCTTTATAGGAATTTTCAAAGCCTATTTCAGCTGTAAATATAAACTGAAAACATAAACAACAAAAAATAACCTCTTCTTTCTCCTTGATGTTGGCAAATGTAGTGTGCTTGACACCAAGCTTGTTAGAAATATATGGCATAGTGTAGTTTCTCTGATACTCTGATACCATACCCCTCTGCTGTTTTACAAGGCTAGGCTTGTCACAGATTAAAGCTTTGTTGGATGGAATAAAGATGGCAATAAATATATGTCTTTGATGTTGTTATGACCTAAATTAAACTCCGTTGTTTTATGCTAACAAAAAACCCAAAACACTGGCCTTTCATCACATTTAAATAATCTTGCTTTAAAATATTTTTTTCTGCAAAGATTTTATTAAAGATGGAGGAGGGGCAATTTAATAACCTAGATTTTATTGTCTAGGAACTTGCAGTAGATATCCCTGACATCTATCATTGTTCATTCTATACTGTAGATACAGCCAAAGAGTAGATGATACTAACACCACGGAAAAGATACAAAAATAATAACTGTCAAGTTTCTTGTGACAAGTTGTGCAAAGAAATGCTGTCCATCTCCAGCTGTTAATGTAAACAAAGCCAACCGAAAGGGACTTAATTTGTTAAAAATAGTAGATACCTTTTGAACATGGAATCCAGCAAGAAAGAGAATTATTTTGCTCCCCCTATGTAGTAACATTTATTTGTTAGCGATATAACTGATTATTTAGACTACAAATTCAAGTTAATAGTGGAGGGAAGACCTTTCATGGGAAACTTTTCTGCTTAAGGGTTGAATTCTCAAGTTCATACTCAATGAAACCCTTATTTAATGGCCTGCTCCTGCAAGCAAGCGCATTAATAATTTTATTGATGCGATTAGCTCCAAAGAAGTCAGCTCCCTGAATGAGTCAGAGTTTTACTTGAGAAAGGACTGTAGGATTTGGCTCTCAGTGAATAAATTCCCTTGCTTTTAACAAGCTCAACTCTTTTGTGAATTGATTAAATTGCCTACTGGGATCCCAAAGAAGTTTTTCTGAATATGAGTCAGATGGATGTCCAAGGTATTTTATATTCCACTGTCATCTAGAAGTGAGGTAATAACCATAGTTTCATTTCTAAATGAATAAATCCTTTTGATAGCAAAGATCAAGAACAATGTTGGGAGGGGAAATCAGATCCAGCTTTCGCTCTGGGGAAGAGCCCATAGTATAAAGATGACCGTAGCCCCAAGCTAAATTATTTGATCAGTATGATCTCCATCCCAATTCCAGAAAGGATATTGAAGTGAATTACTGGCCTCCTCAAAGATTTTCTATGGAATGGTAAAAATAAAACCCAATACTATTTCTTTATATTTTACTGGTTTAAACTAGTTGTTTTTAATATATAGCAATTTTTTCACTGGGAGACAGCCTCTAGGTGATTCATACTTAGTAACTCTTTTGAAGCAATCTTTGAAACATATACCCGTGCCTTCCTAAGATACTTTCACATCTTCTTCCTTAAGACATGCAGAATTCTGTTAACCAGAGCAAATAGATGCCATGGTTACAAACAACCAGAACTTTATAGTTTGAATCTTTATCTCCCAAACTCCATTATGACTTAATTTATTTCTCAAGATTAGGAGAGCCCTGTGGATTTCCTATAAATGTGTGGGCCACAATATTCACCTCCTAAAGAAAAAAATAACAAATCATTATGCCTTAATACAACAGGGAGGGTGAAGCTGTCTGTAGTTCAGCTAGGATCATGCTAGATTCTAATGATAACAATAGTTTCTTGACTCCTCTTTGAAGCATAGTACGATTTTGATGGCTTTTAGCCAGTCAGGGCTTCTTGAACTTTGTTTTACACAGTTACCTTGAATACATACTAGTGTTTTGGGATTCCCATTCAGTCTGATTAAAACAATGGAATTCAAAGCCACATTATTTTTTTGGAAAAAAATGGAAATCTATCTGATTTACCTGAATGTGAGATTATTATTAATCATCATTATCTGTAAAATCATATTGAGTAATTTGGGGCCAACTAACCACCCATTTAAACAACCAAATAAGTGCAAGTGGGCACAAGTTAGGAATTTGCCACCGGTGATGGACATCATTTGATTTTGTAGTGGAAACTGTGGGAAGGTAACACTTTATGTAACAGTTATTCCAATAGACTGAATTACCCAAGAAGTTTCCTATTCCAACCCTATGTTCTAACATTCTCTGATACATAAGGAAAAGAAAAAGTAGCGTTCAAATGAAACTGTAAAGCTTTATTGGTGTAAAGGGGTTTGAATCATTAATATTATACACAGATGTTCAATGTTTTTCCACGTTATATATTTGTACTAATAAAAACTCATAGAAGAGTGTTAATGAAACATACTTTCATGGGCATTAAATAGTAGGATATGACACTATTTTAAGTGATTGTATATTGTAAAAAGCTCTGTAGTAGAATTAATGTTATAAAATTGACAGAATATTATAACACTATAGAAGAAGATAAATTATAACCTTTCCATTTTCCCTTAATGCAATGGTAGGAATGATGGGGTTAGGGTTATTGGAGGCATCATATCTTTCAGTTGGCCCATAAGCCTGTGGCCCGTGCGTAAAATAGTCTGTGCTTCACTTTCATTTATAACCTAGCTGATTATAATTGTTTAATGTTTTAAAAATTAGAAGAGATATGTTTAAAGTGTGATTCTATTCTGAAAAGTGACTGTATAAAAATACTACCTACTTACTCAGCAGGTCCACTTCTCTATGTATTTTCAGAGTCATATATAACAAAAAAATCTAAGCTTTTACTATATTTTACCTCTATTAGTACTGCAGGGCCAAAAAGCTGTAGGAGAATAAAGATATTATCTTCTTGCTCATGTTATGCCTCTGCAAACCTATGGGCCAGATCCTTGGCTCCTGTTAATCATGTTAATCAGGATCTGGCCCCATGAGTTGGGACACGTAAATTTGAAGTCAGTGATCTTGCATGGTTGTAACTGAGGGCAGAATCTGATCAGTGGAGCCAGAAAGGACAGTTTGAGTTGCACCTCCGGGATTGAGATTCCTAGGCTGGCAGTTAAGAAAACGATCATTTTACTTGTAAATGGCACAAATTTGAAAGACAGTAAACACAGAACTTAACTATTTTCTGAAAGTCACTTTTCAAAGTAGACCCTCTTTTAAATAATTTGACCGTGTTTCCATACTCTCCGAGTGAGTGCAGTTCAGCCTGCCCCTTTCTGTCGGAATGTAGTCCATCACCTGGCATAACTGGTTACTTTCCCAAGGTGTAATCCATTTTGAAAACATCAAACTACAATCTTCATATGCAGAAACTAGCAGTGTGCCTCAGTTGAGTAATTTATGTAAAAAATTGTGTGTATTAAACAGTCCCTTGTCAGTCATTTGTTAACAACAAAATTGTAATGTTTCCTTAAAACAATGACTGGTGAATTTTTGTTTTAAAATTTATCGAAAAGTATAGTTAGACAGCAGCTTCTTAACGATACATTACAACAAATAGGGGTAAACAATTTGCTTTTAAAAATAAATTTTATTCTTATGCACTTTGAGAAATGTACTTTCTGTTTTAAATTGAATATGGTGCTCTGGATGATAGCACTGTTCTGTTAGTCCACAGAATAGGAAGAGTACAGCACAGTGCAGTGGCCCGGTTAGATACATTGCATAAAGAGAGTAGAATGGGTAGCCTTGCTCATCTGCCTTAACTACTGTAATACTTTTAGGGGAGAAACAGTAGTTCATTTCCATGCCCTTCCAGTCCTTGCCATATGTGCCCCAGGAACCTCGTGGTGCCAGCTGGCAGAGGGCACTGGGGCATGTGGAGTTTTATGGGGATCTTCTGGGCCAGATATATGCATAATAGTTCACTAAAGGATGGCATGTGAGGTCTCTATTGAGAGCCAATAGCACATTTGTCATCATAATCCCTGCAAAATGTATGTATGGATAGTATTAGGAGAGTTATGTGTCTGTATTGAGAATTATGTTCTTAAGGCAGGTAATCAGGAGGCTACATGTTTTAGATAAGTCCCTTTCAAGCAAGAGGTAATAGGTACTTATCTTTCTGTCTAGTCATTTGTGTAGTGGGCATTGTGTATGTTTCACAATGAATGTCTATTTGCATACTGAGCCAGATGCTAATCAAGAGATTGTGAAATCTTCAAGAGTGTTTATTTACAGAAGTAAAAAGATCCCCTTCTGCTGTTTATTTCTGACCAAGGAAATGGATTGTTAGGGTGTATCTAAGGGTGCAGATGTGCACTCTGGATCCTTCACTGAGGAGACAGGCTAATAGCACGTTTATTTTAGGAACAGAGGGTCCCAGCCAAGCCTGGCTGTAAATCGCTGGAAGAATTTTGGGTGAGCATTGCGCAATAAGACATGGAAATGTCTAGTTAAGTAAGTCTAGTTTCTAGAATGTTGTTATGATTTTTATATGTAACCATTTGTTTCCAATACTACTTCTTGCTATCACTTGAAATTCTATACTTTGTTAAATAAACTTTTACTTGTTTTTATTATAAACATGTCTACGTGCTCTGTGTTAAGCAGAATGGTGAGGTGAGGTGTAACTGATAAACTGGGATACACTGTTTCTTTGGAAGCTATGAGTCTGTGAATGTGGCATAGCGAGTGTTCAGTGGAACAAAGATTAGATACTCTAGGGAGTCTCATAGGGCTCGAGGGTTGGACTGTGCCTGTCACTAACTGGAAGAGAAAGAGCGAGGCCTCCGTAGGTCTAGAGGAGAGTGCTTGTGCTGCCTGTGGCCAGTGAAGTCGGGGAGCTGACTCACAGCAGGCACCAGAACTAGCCCTAGACCAAATGGCACCCCAGGCAAGAAGTGTCTTCGGCCTCCCCCTTCATTTGTTAAACTTTTGAATACCTAATTTTGTATTGCATACGTAGCCCATTTCACGACTTTGATGCAGAATTTGCATGCACAATTTATCCCTGTCATATAAGACGATAAATTTGCATGCTAGGATCCATAAATATGTATTTATTCATGCTTATATATAAGCTAATAAAAAAAAAAAGAGCCTCTATGTCCGGCACCCTCAGGCGGTTGCCTGGGTCACTTGCCCCTAAATCTGGCAGGCACAGACAAAATTTCCTCATGCTAAGGTGCCTTGGTTTTCCTGGGAAGTGTCACAATGTATCTGTTGAAATTACAACAAAGGTGCTATTTATTATGGTAGTTTTTGTGTTGTAGACATGTTCACTGTAATGATATCACCAATACAATCTGCATAGGCAATTTATAATATATATTACAATTACTATTATGGCTGGGCTAAACTGGTGAAAAATCATTTGTGAAATTTGTGGGGAAGGTTTTGCATAATTATAATTTAGAATTATTTTCAAGTCCTGGAATATTAGCTTTTTATCCATTTTCAAGAGCCCCCAGATTTTTGCAGATTGTCATATAGAATCAGTTTCTAGTTTGAAAACTTATGCTTCCAAAATTCTGTTCATTTGAAATTTTGTACCAAAGTACCTTGGCAGCCATCTTTGGCAATTTTAACATGTGGAAAAAGACAGATTATAGGCAGAGCTTGTAGCTACAACTAAAGTTAAGGTTGCCTAATACTTTATAAGACTCTGCTTTTAGTGGCTATAATTATGCCAAACTTAAACCTTTGTGGGGAGGGAATAGATAGAAGCAGAAGGGAGTGGCAGGGACAGGAGGCAGGGTGGGGGCTTAGTTATTCAGCTGTCATAACCTATGTTAAAAGAATGTTAAGGTTGCAAAGTTAAGCACTGAAAAGTTAGGAAATGTCAGAAGGTTACCCATGCAAACTTAATTTGGTCTCCTAATGTATATGAATTATAATATAGTCTGTATTTACATGATCTCATCCAAATTTTTCCTCAGGACACTTTTTTTCATTCAGTGCACAAAATGAATGGTGCTCAGATAATGAATCAGGGTTGTATAGTGAATGAGGCTGTTGTCTGTAGGACCCTTCCAGCTTTGGCAACAAATGGAGGGATCCTACAGACAACATCCTTCTTCACTACACAGCCCTAGTTCATCCCAAGAACAGGTCCCTCCTATGCACTGGATGAGTCAGGGATCCTGTGGAAAAAATAGTATGTGATCAGGTAACTACTGACTGTATCATAAGGCATATGCACAAGAGGGCTGAATTAAAGCTACACGGGCAACCTAATTTCTGGCATTCCCTAATGTTTGAGGGCTTAACTTTGCAATCTTGGTATTTTTAACAGTTTTTTGTAATAATACAGTATAATTTTATCATGTCAGTTAGGGACCCAGCTGATTAGGGATGCATGCGCTCTGGTGCCCCCTCCAGAAGTGGCCTGGGTATCAGACTAAACTCTACATATTTGGAAAAACAAAGAAACTAGCCAACAAAAAAAAACACACTCAGTGGTCTGGCTTGAGCTGAGGCACCAGTACTTCAGCAGTCACCTGAAGGGCACAACTTTGTTTTACATCTATCCTCTGAGTGGGAGCAGAGGCTGGCCCAAATGAGAGCAACCTCTTGTCATTGTGGGACAGCTCTCATCTGATAGATCTTTGGTACTGGAGACTGTAAACTGTGACCAGTACAGGTTCTTCTGTACAGTGTAAGGCTATGTCTACACCGACGGCGGCAAAGTTGCTGCCGTCAGATTGACTTATCTGGATCGACTGAGCAGTCAGTGGAGACCCGCTCAGTTGATCCAGAAGTTGACCTTATTAATCCTCCCCCACAAGTGGCGTAGCGCTGCGTCAACAGGAACGCAGTTTCTGTTGGCTCAGTGCAGTGAAGATGGCGCGCAGAAGAGAAGCACAGCAGTCGACGGGAGTTATGGAAGTTCTTTGTGTACTTTGCGTAACTCCCGTTGACTGCGGCTGAATCGTGGAGGTAAGTGTAGACCAAGCCAAAGAGTGGTATCTGACCCAGTTACCCTTGGGGATGGAGTTAATCCATACAGACACCCCCTCATCTGTTTTGCCAGTAGTTGGCTTCCATTTCTAGCCCAGCAGCTGGCCCTCTTACTTTTTTTCTTTTCTTGCTTCTGCTCCAATCTATGGGTCATGGCAGGCTGCCACAAGAGAAGCCAATGAGGAAGACGAGTCACTTTAAACTAGAATCATAAGCAGCAGGAGTAAAGAAATTAATTTTTAAACTGAGGCTATGATGTTTGTGATGGTTGTTGTATAGCATCAAATTTCCCCCCAAGATACCACAATTTATTGCGTTCCAAAGCATTACTGATTCTCCAATATTTAAAATAAATTTAACAAAAGAGAACCCCTGAATTAAAATAGCCAACACCTGAGCATGCTAAAGAAAATCTTACCCTAATGATTGGGAATCTCAAAAATGTAGAGACTGGATGTTTAGCTCAATCCTCCAGGTCATATTGAGAACTCTACCAGGCTATGCATAGATCCTCCTGTAACAACCAGTCACCTCACTATTATCCTTAGTGGATGGCTCTTGGGGGAAGGGAATGACAAGGGCCCTAGAATCCACTCTCTGCTACTGCTGCTGCTACCAGCTGTGTCTGGAAAACACGAGATTCTGCCACTTCCTTTGAGAAAATAAGCCAAAATGTCTTCTGCTAACCATTTGGATAGGCACAGGCAATGAGGAAAACAGAAACAGTATTATTGGATTCATGTGCCTGAACAAACCAACCAACGCGGTTCAAAGTTTAAAGAATATTTTTAATGTTTATGAAAAAAATTGAGC